>NC_069505.1:221801719-221846719 GCF_027579735.1 Bombina bombina | reverse complement strand
GTGTCCTGGTGTTGTTTCTTGGATGCCTGTTATTCGAATGGGTCCTTCTTGTTCCAGTTCTTTACAAGAATGAAAATCCTGGACTCTCTTTGGGTAGACTTTAATCCGTCTGTAGTATCTTTTCTTGCAATGGTAGTACGAATGTTTGATTCTTATCCTTTAGGAGGAGGTAATGCCTCTAGGTGATGAGAATCTCCTTCCCCACTCTGATGAAGCTGAAGATTTAGGGAGCTCACACTCTGACTGCTCCTCAAAAGACTGCTCGTCGACAGCAGTCTTTCCAAGGGTTCAATGTAATTTTTCCCTTCTTCATCAGAGGTACCTCTGATGAAGAAGGGAAAAATTACATTGAACCCTTGGAAACGCGTCAGGTTTTATACAGGGCCGGGATTGCCCTTTATGCTTACTGGCTTGCTTATTTGTGAACTTTTATCTGGAACAGAAACCCTATACTAGTAGGATAGATTTTAAACTGCTACGGTTTTTTTCTTGGGACAATCTGTTTTTATATGCTTTTACTATACCTCTTATTGCAGAGGTTTTTAAATGATTGGGGAACCAACATTGGAAGTTCACCTCTACCAGAACACCAAGACAGGCACAAGCTCCAATCCAGAAAGAAAGTTTCTTCTGCCAGAGACTGCATATCCAAGAGGCAATACCTTTGCACAGCATTTCTGAATCATCCTTACCTCATTTGATTGAGGGTCCTTGAAGTAAGTGCATACCCTTAGGGGGATACATACCGGATTACAAGACGATTACACTCATCTTTTGACTGTTTACCTACAGACCTCTCTTAGGTCTCAACTTTATGTACTACATTTTACATTTATATCTATATTTATTTCATGCTTTTAGGTTTTAATTAATAATTACCATAGCCCTTTTTCTTTTTTTTATTTTAATATTGAAGTTTGTATCATCTGTATATATTGAGACTCAATTAATCTTGTTCTCTCCTTGTATTACCTAATTCTAATAGCGCCATCTCTATAATTCTTTTGTACTTCTATTTCTTTGGGAGGTATTGGAAAATCCTCCGTCTGTTTTGAGATTGGCAGCTTATATGAAATAATAGGTACAAAATATGTATACTAGAGTATTTGAAATCACAGTATACGTGTCTTTTACCCTTAGGAGCGCTGTAGGGTTAACTAAGAGGTTCACCCCTTCTTAGTTTTCTGTATACATATACACACACACACACATACACACAGTATATATAAATATACAAATATTACATACACACACACACACACACACACCTTTGAGCTCTTCCCAGTCCAGAAACTTGTCATATCCCTTTAATTATAATTTACAATATTTTTGTCAATAAAAGACATTAGATGTTATAAATATAATTATAGCTTAAATACAAAAACATACAAAAAACATAATAAAAATGACATAGTTCACCAAAAAGTTCAATAAAAATCTAAAATAAATATAAAATTTCTATTATTCTTAAAAAGAAGTATATATCAAGATACATGTAAAATTATGTTAAAAAAAAATAAAATCCTACAATCTATTATACTTGGGGGAAAAAAATATGTTTTTACAAAATATACTGCCTAGGGATGATATTGATATTTTCACACAAGGCGCTAACAAGATGTTTTTGGGATAAGTTTAGAAACACTTTTAAAAAAAACTATATATAAAAAATATACTATAGTTTATATGTTAAAAGTTATAAATTACCAAAGCTTTATCTATTTATACAACATAGTTGTATCTTGCATTGAGCAAATATCTGTGGCCAATAACATACTCCATAACACCCAAATGTATAGGTTCTCTTACACTTTTCTGATTTATATATTGTACACCCCCCCCCCCCCCCCCTTGAAGAGAAATATATGAAGCCCCATTTGTGAATCTGGGGTTGAACTTTCGGGGCCCGAGCATTTCAGGCTTGCGTGGGAGAGCCTGAAACGCTTGTAAAAGGGACAGTGCAACTTAAATTTGTCACTCCTTTAATTTGTTTCCAATGTTCCATTTTACTTGCTATAGTGTATTAAATTATTTACAAATATATCCTTTAACTTTTATACAAGGAAACATTTATAGGGATCAGACAGGTAGAGGGCCCTCCCAAGAGTTGCACTGTTGTAGTCAGCTCTAAAGAAGGTGATCTACAAACAGCTAAACTCTTAGGCTTACATGCTAAGGGGGTTCAGGGGTTCATAGCAATGGAGGAGAGGAACTGGTATAAAGAAAGGTTAGTGTAGGTTGTATGCATCCCTGAACAGTAGAGTCTTTAGGGAGCGCTTAAAGTTTTCAAAACTAGGGGAAAATCTTGTGGAGCGAGGCAGAGTCTCCAGTCTGGAGAAGTTCTGTAAGCGGGAGTGTGAGGAGGTAACAAGAGAGGAGGAGGTCATGAGCAGAGCGAAGGGGACGGGAGGGAGAGTATCTGGAGACAAGGTCTGAGGTATAGGGAGGAGCAGTGCAGTTGAGGGCTTTGTATGTCAGAGTGAGAATTTTGTGTTTAATCCTGGTGGCAAGAGGAAGCCAGTGAAGGGATTGGCAAAGAGGTGCAGCAGATGAAGAGCAACGTGTAAGGAAGATGAGCCTGGCAGAGGCATTCATTATGGATTGTAAAGGAGCTAGGCGGCAGCTGGGGAGACCAGAGAGGACAGAGTTGCAGTAATAGAGGCAGGAAAGGATGAGAGAGTGGTTTAAAATCTTAGTTGTGTCTTGTGTAAGGAAATGTCTAATTTTAGAGATGTTGTTAAGGTGGAAGCGGAAGGATATTGCCAAGGACTGAATGTGAGGAGTGAAAGAAAGATCTGAGTCAAGACATCGGGCATGTGGGGTAGGGGTAATGATGGAGTTGTCGACAGTTATAGAGAGATTGGGGTGGAAATTTTAAAAGGAGGGAAAATAAGGAGCTCAGTTTTGGAGAGATTTAGTTTTAGGTAGTGAGAGCACATCCAGGAAGAGACGTGAGAAAGACATTTAGTGACATGGGTTAGCAAGGAAGGAGATAGGTCTGGTGCAGAGAAGTAGATTTGGCTGTTGTCTGCATACAAATGATATTGGAACCCATGGGATTTTTTTAGGGAACCTAATGAGGACGTGTAGATTGAGAAGAGAAAGGGACCGAGGACAGAGCCTTGCGGTACCCTGACAGAAAGGGTGACTGGGCAAAGGAGGCCCCAGAGAAGGCTACACTAAAGGTACGGTTTGAAAGGTAGGAAGAGTTTGACAGGTAGTAAGAGAACCACAGGAGGGCTGTGTCACAAATTCCAAAGGATTGGAGGGTTTGGAGCCAAAGAGGGTGGTCAACAGTATCAAAGGCTGCAGACAGATCAAGGAGGATAAGCAGAGAAAATTGGCATTTTGATTTTGCTGTAAGTAGGTAATTGGTAACCATAACGATTGCTGTCTCTGTGGAGTGATGTGGACAAAATCTAGATTGCAGAGAGTCAAGGAGGGAGTTTAAAGTAAGGAAATGTCGTAGGCGTGCATATACTAGTTTTTCAGGAAGCTTTGAGGCAAGAGGGAGTAGGGAAATAGGGCGGTAGTTTGATGGGGAGGTTGGATCAAGAGAAGGTTTTTTGAGGATAGGTGTGACCAGTGCATGTTTCAGAGAAGAGGGACATATACCGGTACTGAGGGAGAGGTTGAAAATGTGTGTGAATATAGGGGTAAGGGTAAAAGAGAGGGAAGGGAGCAGCTTTGAGGGGATAGGGTCAAGAGGACAGGTAGTGAGGTGAGAGCTCAGTATAAGTGCCAAAACTTCTTCCTCAGTAACAGGAGAGAAGGAGCTAAATTTATGGCTAGTGGTTGATTGCGAGCGTTTGAGGGGGTGAGAGAATGGAAGTATGTTAAGAGCTGATTCCGTTTCTGATGGAGTCAATTTTGCTATTGAAGTGGCTGGCAAAGTCTTGAGCTGACAGAGAAGTTGTATTAAGGGGTGGGCAGAGAAGAATATTGAAAGTGGAGAACAGACGTTTTGGCTTTGAAGAAAGATTAGAGATAAGAGTAGAGAAGTAATGTTGCTTATAGAGATTAAGGGCAGAATAGTAGAAATTCAAAATGAACTTGTAATGAAGGAAATCAGCTGAACTCCGAGATTTTCTCCAGTGTATGTATGTATGTATTGGGTACTTGTAAAGCGCGGCTAATCACCCATAAGGGTCTCAAGGCGCTGCTCATTTTATCAACCTTGGAAGGATGAAAGGCTGAGTGGACCTCGCCGGGGATCGAACCTGCAACCCTTGGGTTGCTACAGAGCTCAGCCACAGTGCCTTAGAAGTACGGGAACATCTGCATAGGTACCGTGTCAGAGGAGTATGCCAGGGCTAAGAATGAGTGTGTGATTTCCGAGCAATGGTAAAAGGGGCCAGATTGTCAAGGACCGATGTAAGGGTGGAATTATAATGGCATATAGATTGGTCAGGGCAGGAGAAGGAGGAGATTGATGAGAGGAAAGGTTCGATGGAATTAGCAAGCTGTTGATCTAATGACATAATGCTTCTGTGAAGTATGGTGTGAGGTGTAGAAGGAGGGAGAGTTATAGGGAGGGATGAGATGTTGCAAGTGAGGAGATGGTGGTCAGAAAGAGGAAAATGCGAGTTTGTAAAGTTTGAATTAGTGCATTGATAGCTAAAGATCAAGTCAAGGGAGTGACCATCTTTGTGAGTGGGAGAGTCAGTCCATTGTGACAAACCGAAAGAGAAAGTGAGTTGCAGAAGTTGTTTTGCAGAGGAGGCAGTGGGATTGTTAAGAGGGATGTTGAAATCGCCAAGAATGAGGGCAGAGGTGCCTGAGGAGAGGAAATAAGGTAGCCACGCAGCCAAGTGATCTAGAAATTGAGTTGAGGAGTCAGGGGGTCGGTATATGACTGCAACACGTATAGAGAGGGGAGAGAATAAGCGAATCATGTATGTTTCGAATGAGGAAAATGTGAAGGAAGAGATGGGATGTATTTGTTGGAAGGTGCAACGAGAGGAAAGTAAAATACATACACCACCTCCTGGTCTATTATCAGACCAAGGAGTGTGGCTGAAGTGGAGACGCCCATGTAACAGAGCAGCAGTGGATGCTGTGTCTAGGGAAGAGAGCCAGGTTTCTGTTAGAGCCAAAAAAGAGGTCATGTATAGAAGTGAGCTTGTTGCAAACAGAGCAAGAGTACCAGAGTGCACAACTGAAAGGGGTAGTGGCTTTAGATACAAGAGAAAAGTGAGTAAGGTTAACAGAGTTTTGTTTTCTGAGTCTATGGAACGGTACACATGGATGTGCATGGCTAGAAAGTTGTTGTGGACCAAGATTAGGGGAGATGTCACCAGCAGCTAGTATAAGTAAGAGGGAGAGTGAAATAAGATGAGATACAGATTTGCAGTAATGAGAGTAATGTTTTTGAGGTGAGGTGCAGGGGGGAGAGAGAGTGTTTGGGAATAGATAAAGTTCATGAGTACAAAAGTAAGGTGAGTTTAAGAGAGATGGGCTAATGAACAGTGCAGGTGGTGAGGGGGAAGGAGTAATTGAATAATGTAGTTTGTTATAGATACAAGAAGTAGCAAAAAGGAATATGAAGATATTGAGCATTTTTACAAAAGTGGGAACCAATTAAACACATAAGACACAGTATTACAGCAGCACTTGCATAAGGAAACAATGAGATACATAAAGCACAATATTACAAGAGTACTTGCCTTATGTCTTGCCCCTTGTCTTATATTAGTGCCTCATTTATAAAATGTTCACTTTAGAAATGTGAACGTATGCTATTGTAACAATGTATACTGCCCAGGCAATGCCCCCCCAGTGCAATGCACAGCTCAATCTAGTGTTAAATATATAGGCAGGGCAGTCAGCTGGGTCCACTAAATTACTTAAAGTGAAAGTAAATCCTAGCGTTTTACAAACGCTAGGATTTACTATTGAAACAAAGAAAGGGCACTTTCATTCATAAAGCATAAGATACTTCATGTAGAAAGCTCCTTTATTTAATTCAATCGATCGCTGCTCTTAGCTCTTACAGCAGCCCACGGCTAAAAACATTTTTTGGCTAAGAGGTGACGTTTTCACCTCTTAGCCAATAGCCGTGTGGTAAATCTGGCTTGGCCAATTGAAAGTTAGATTCTGGTCAGGTCAAGGTGAGATATGTTAAGATAAACAAGACCGTAACATTTTGAGGAGGTGGGAGCTATGGCATATAACTGCTATAAATTTAAGAATAATAGCAGGCATTGATAAGGATTGGACATCACATGGCAATTAACAAAACATTAGAAGTAAGACATTGGGATAACATTACAATAAATGCAGGACTAACCTAAAATCATTTGATCAATATACATATACACATACCAAAAGAGAGTTACAGGAGAGGAGAGCACTAGAATGCAGTGAATAGGTTGCAGATGAGCAGGGATACTATTCACGTACCAAAAGAGAGTTACAGGAGAGGAGAGCACTAGAATGCAGTGAATAGGTTGCAGATGAGCAGGGATACTATTCAGATACCAAAAGAGAGTTACAGGAGAGGAGAGAGCACTAGAATGCAGTGAATAGGTTGCAGATGAGCAGGGATTCTATTCACGTACCAAAAGAGAGTTACAGGAGAGGAGAGAGCATTAGAAAGTTTCTATTCTTAAGTATTGGCTATAGAAAAGCTATGTAAACATAGCCAGGAGAAGAAATCACCCCAATCCAAATGATTGACAAACCTTGCTCTAACACAATTGGTTGCACTAAGGCAGGGGGCATGGCTGCACCAGCAATTGCTTGTGCAATATTAAATGCTGCCTGCTCATCGCAATGCCGGATGGACAAGGTTCCCGAGAGCGAACCTTGCCCATCAGGTATTTAATAAATGAAGCCCATTTTATAGGAAAGGTCCTTTAAAAGGACCTTTAAATACAGTAGATTTGCATATTGAACAAGTGCATGATAAAAAGACAATGCAATAGCACTTACTCTGATTGTCAAATGAGAAGTAGATTTTTTTCTGACAATTTTCAGTTATGTCTATTTCCACTCCTCTGTATCATGTGACAGCCATCAGCCAATCACAAATGCATATACGTTTATTCTGTGAATTCTTGCACATGCTCAGAAGGAGCTGGTGACTCAAAAAGTGTAAATATAAAATGACTGTGCACATTTTTTTAATGGAAGTAAATTGGGAAGTTGTTTAAAATTGCTGCTCTATCTGAATCATGAAAGTTTAATTTTGACTTGAGTGTCTCTGTAGTTCCCACAGGTAATGTAATCATATTAGATATGCAGATGACCAGATAAAAAGCATTGGAGTGTTTCATTGAGGCCCCAGGGCCTCTGGTTGGACATGTCTGGTCTGTCATACAATTACTACACAGGCCTTTTTCATACATACAACTTGTAATATTAAATGAATATAGAGGGATGCTAGCAATTTTTTAAACCTACACAATTTAAAGTGTTAGAACCAAAGAAATGTTAAAAATGCATTTCCTTAAAAAAAAAAAAAAAAAAAAAAAAAAGGAATATGCTAGTGGTGGAATTTGAGCTCGGTCTGACTTTTTTTTTTCCTTCAGGGACAGTATCCAAAACATTTTAAAGCCTGAAACCATATCAAAGCACAAAACATACTTGTGTCCAATAAAGGAAATTATGTATAAAGTACAGAAAAGTTATGACACATCAACTGAAGAATATGTATACAAGGGAGAAATCGGACGATACGTGTTGTGTATACGCAGTTAGAGTCTGTGCCACAAACAGAAAAAGCACTTTTCAGTTTTTTAATATTCTCGGACTATGTGGATTCCTGCAAACCTGGAATGAAGTGGTTTAATGTGTTGGTCTTGAACACACAATCTTGTGGATTCAGTCCCTGGCTTAGCCATTTAGACTAAATATGAACTTGGAAAGACACATTATATAGTTTGGGTTATCCACTGGTAATTGGGCAACAATAATATTATTTTGCAGTTGGTCAGACTAGGTGCAGCCAGGATTACACCAAAGAGGTGGCCGCAAAATGCTATAAATACTATTTTATAAAGTTATGACATTAAAGGGACAGTGAAGTCAAAATTAAAGGGCAGCTAAAGTCAAAATTAAAGCTTCATGATTCAGATAAAGCACACAATTTAACCATTCCAATATACTTCTATAATCAAATCATGTACATTTGTTTTGCATTAACTCTGAGACTTCAGCTCCTACTGAGAATGTGCAAAAGTACACATTATATACATATAAGCATTTTGTGATTGGCTGATGGCTGTCACATGATATAGGGTGAGGGAAAATTGGACTAAATTTGAAATTAACCGGAAACTGTTCTACTGCTCATTTCAAATTAAGTGCCATTGCATTGTATTTTTATTGTGTATTTGTCAATTATTATATTTTGGTGATCCATTAAACAATTAGATTACAAGTGGAGCACTAAATTACTGCGCCCATTTGCGGTAGCACAATATCTGGCCAGCCATTACAAGTGGATGGTTATTGTTACCGCGACTACTATCGCCCTGAAAATCTTTTAGAAAATCTGGTTAATTTTCTAAAAGTGCCCCAAATGCCCTCAAAATAGAGGGCATTATAGTTTATATATATATATAAAAAAAAAATCTAGAATTTTTTTTAAAAAATAAAAAAACCTGCACTAGGCAGTTATGGGGCTAAAGTTAGTGGGAGTGGAGTGTTAGTAAATATATATGTATATAAGCATATTTTCTAAGTGCTGCCCATCATTGCACTATTTACCTGTTTGCTGTGCGAGGTTCTGATGCCATCTGACAGCATCAGAACGAGGCTCCCATAGCAGCCTAAGGAAGCGTGCACTCGTGAGCGCAATGCTTCCTAGCAATGCGAAAGTGAGCTCATGGTAGCATTGCGATTAACTTGAAATAACAGTGCACATTATCGTGTGCTGGTATTACAAAGTGGAGCACTAATATCGCTATGCCCCCATTTAAAGAAATTAGACTTTCATGGTTTAGAATTGATAGTACAACTGACAGAATTATTTTCAATTACTCGTATCATCAAATTTACTTTGTTATTTTAGTATTTTTTGTTAAACAGGAGCAACAATGCACTACTTGTCATTGGATCACAGGATGTCTTCAGCTAGCTCCCAGTGATGTGTGCTGTGTGAGTGTGATAGAAGTCCTAGCATTCAGCCCTTGGCACAGATTACTGATATTTTGATTGCACTGATTTTCCTAGGGATATGTATGTCACATTTAGTTTTAGGTTTTTAATAATTCATTTTTTAAGAGACTTTATGCAATCAATAGGAAATATTTGTAAACATGTTGTTGTTTTTTCATCATGTGTTGTCTTTTGATCACACTTTGGTGATTTTTTATTTTAAAGGGACAGAAGTCAACATTTAAACTTCAATTGAATTGAGTCAATTTAGCTTTTTTCTCTTCATATACTTTATTAAAGAGTAATCCTAGGTGAGCTCAGAAGCATGCACGTGTCTCTAGTCATCTGGAAGTATTTGCAATATTGTTTTTAGCAATGTTATACATAGTTACAAACACTGCTGCCATAGATACGTGCATGGGTCCTGAGCTTCTATCAGCCTACCTAGGTTTACTCTTCAATAAAGGATACCAAGCGAACAAAGCAAATTTGAGATTAGAAGTCAATTGTAAAGTTGTTTAAAATTGCATGTTCTATCTGAATCATGCAAGTTTAATTTTGACTTTACTGTCTCTTAAAAGCATGCTTATCCATTATTTGTTGCCTAATTGTTTAGCAACTGCCAGCATCTGAAAAAGAGCAAAATATTTCAGACATCGCTGCACCACAATTATTATTCGTTTTATTTGACTGTAAAGGAAATTGTGCACTCAAAACGTTTCTGTGAAGTGTATGAAAAGAATAAAAATAAATATGTCTATTAAATCTATATTGTGGCATGAAAAGGGTTAAAGGGACAATGTACTCAAGATCATAGGAGTTCATTGTATTCCAAGCAGCAACAGAAACATCCTTTTTTTTTTTATTATTAGGTTGGGTTTTCTCTCCCTCTCCCACCCCTCAAAGGAGGATTATTTCTGCTGATGTCCCTGTTTACACAGCTTTTCTATAAAGAATATTGCAGTGATCATATGTTCACTTCAACAGTGAAAAGCAACTATTTGAAATCACAATATAAATGTGAAGGAGATAAACAACTTAATACATAAACAACTTAATACACTGCAGTAGATAAAAATGGATCCTTAGGAACACACTAAAAGGGGATAAATCTTACAGTACACTGTATACAAGAGGTAGTGCAATAATAAAATTGTCAAACTTGTATGTCCCTTTAATTAAAGACTCACTGTACCTTCAGTTTTTCACCAGCTTCTCCCTTTTGCTGAATTCTTCCCTCTTGCCCTATATATACTTTCTCTCCTGTTTCACTGTAACATTTACAACCTGCTATGAATCCAACCCAGTTGCAATCCATGAGTGCCACTATAATTTACTGCTGGAGTTGTGCGTTTAGAGAAGAGCGTTCCGTTTATATTTCAGATTCTTTAGGTCAGGATATTTGTCCTGCTGTCATTAAGAGCACTCTCTGCTTGGAGCGTAACATATTTTAAATATGACTTTGGTGTCTGTTTATCTAGGTACTTTTACAGAAACAAGTATGGAGCAAAGCTTTACTGTAGAATATAAAGATTAAAGGCTTGTTTATTGGCTGACAGGGTCATCTGTCACAGTTGTATGGTGGACAGAAACAAGCATAAAAAGAGAAAAAAGGTATGCTTAACACAAGAATGTCTCTAGAAGGAACATTAAATATTCTGAGATGGTAATATATAATGATAAATAGTATATATATTAAAAAAAAACATTCCAAAATTGTGAACTTTTCAGTTCCTGTTAGAAATGGATGTTATATTCTCCATAGTCATTGGCTGCACACTCTAGTGACCTATTTATAACTGTTCCTAATTGGTCACAGCAGAGAAGGTAACCTAAGTTACAACATGGCAGCTCCCATTGTTTTATAGACACTAAAACTTTACACTTATTTTGTCACTATTTAAACAGCTAATGAACCTTTCAAAAATACATCTACATGTTATTCTCAGACTAATCTTCTGAATTCAGCGGTATCTAAATTCCCCAAATGCACAAATCTATTAATTATAGACCTGAAATACCCTGTCTGAGGTGCAAGAAACAAGATTGAATTTTCCTTTATATTATAGGTCAATAGGACATTAGTGTTTAATTTTCTGTTTTATTCTCATTTCGAGGGGTATATACAGAATATATTTTGCATTTGTTGAGTTGCACTTTATTTTACAAATTTTACTCTCTTTTACAATAAAGTTATTCTTTATTTTTGTTGTATCTAAAAGACAGCATTTCTACGTTATTCTTGGAGGCGCATGTATGTTCCCGCACTGATTGGAAAAGGAAAAAAAAATCTTTAATTTTGTTTTTATGCTTATAAAGGTGTCACAGTCCACCAATAGGATTCCCAGTGACCAATCATATACATGCACTTCCTTTGAGCTTTAAAATAAAAAAAGACCTAATTTCATGAAAAAAATGTTTTTTAAAGGGACATAATACCCATATGCTAAATCAATTGAAAATGATGCAGTAAAACTGTAAAAAGCTGACAGGAAAATATCACCTGATCATCTCTATGTAAAAAAGGAAGATATTTTACCTCACAATTTCCTCAGCTTAGCAGAGTAAGTGTTCTGTAAACAGTTAGACTTCAGCTGCTGTCCAGCTGCAGGTAAAAAAAAATAAAAAAAATAAAAAACGAAGAAATGAACAGCAGCCAATTAGCATCAATAGTGCTGAGGTCATGAACAAATTTGACTTAACTCTCATGAGATTTCATAGTAAACTTCCTTAAACTGAATAGGGAAATAAAATGAGTGTGCATGAGGCTCACTCCCTTGCCAGTCCCGGGACAGGCATTCTGATTTGCTGCTTAAAGTCCTTTCCAATGGGGTGTGAATACTTAGGACATTTTAAGGTAAAATATCTTCCTTTTTTACATAGAGATGTTCAGGATATATTTTCTAGCCAGCTGTTTACAGCTATGCTGCAGCACTTTCAAGTGTTTAAACATTTGGGTATCATGGGCCTTTAAATGTTTATACAGAGACATCTTTCACATGTATGTTAGATATTTTAGTGTTTACTGTTCTCTTAGCGCATGAAAAGAGCAGCAGACAGTTAATGTGGGTAAATTGCTTTCAAGGCTGTTTTCACATGAAATAAAATATTTTTATATACTGTAATTCATAAAAAAAAATACATTATCTTGTTTATAAAATCTGGTCAATTTGCTACACCATCCAAAAAAAAATCTACATTTCTCCCCACACACCAAAAAACAAAGCAAAAATAACTAACTTTTGTATAAAGGAGCCACACCGTTCATTAACAAGGGCAAGCGTTTAACATAGAAATGAATCACGTGATCGTCAATGTGATCACCTGATTTCAAGGCCAGGATTAAAACATGGGAACTGCCTATGATGCTAAGCACACACCCCAGTCTGATTTTCAATTCACTAAAAGAAGGAGGGTGCAGGACGCTATATAAAGGTATGATGCCCCATGCCGTGCTAATGGCGTTAAATCCCAGTGCTGCTAGGACGGCATAGAGCGTTACGACCTAGTGCAGTAGGAATTAGGAAGAAGAAGGAGGAGTCAGATATACAGTTTTCCCTGTTTTCTGCATATATCATTTTACAATCACCTATATTTTTGTGGTGTTTAACATATTTTGACACAATCTCACCACCTTTCAGTTTTCAAAATAAATCAGTGAGATCTGTAGAGAGAAAATGTTTAGAGAATGCACCAGACCTGGCAGCGAAAACATTTCAAAACGGGAACCAAAAAGCTTTTAATTTTAATTTTTATCTGTATTACATTTTTTTGAGACTTCTACTGTGTGCAATGCATTTTCTACATAATTTCAATACAAAAGTAGCCATAAAATTCAACTTTTAATGGTATTTACTTTAGTTTTTTTCAGACTCGTAAAACATGCATTTCCTTCACATAAACACAGGGAGTGCCCCTTGACGTAACAAACTGTTCCTAAAATTACAGTAAACACAAAATGACATTTTAAGATAGAAAATTTTCATTCTCTTGGTATCCTGATTTTGAAGAGTAAAAATGCATATGCTGATAGGAGCGTGCATGTGTCTTATCATTCTAAGGCAGAAATGTTTGCAACGAACATTAATATAAACATTATTGCAAACACTACTGCCATATGGCACGTGCACTCTCCTGAGCTCACCAAGGTTTACTCTTTCAAAAAAGGATGCCAAGAGGACTAATCAAAATTGATGTATTCCCTATTCAATCCATTTATGTTTAATTTTGACTGTCTCAAGAGAATGCCACCAGGGGCTTCAATAAACTGGTGAGATTTCTTAGAGAATCTCCCAGAGACATTTAGATATTCAAGCCCATAGTGACAGCAAATAAAACTATCAGTACACCTCACTGAAAGCAATGTGATCAGTAATTACAACCTACCTGTCACTAAGAAGTTTTGGTTAATTCATATTTTCATTGATCTCCTCAGGATCTATATAATGGGCACATCATATAGCTGATCTTACTAACCACCCGGCTAAAATGAGCTAAAAAGGACATGCAACCCAAACATTTTCTTTCAAGATACAGATGGAGCGTGTGATTTTAAACAACTGTCTAATATACTTCTATTATCAAATTGTCTTCGATCTCTAGATATCTTTTGTTAACATACAGGGACGTAACCTCAGTTTTGCAAGAATGTTATTCATTTTAGAGAGCACTAGATGGCAGCACTATTACCTGCCATGCTGTGCTACAGACACCTACCTATCTCTTCAACAAAAAATACAAATGGGAACAAAGAAAATTTTAAAATTGGAAAGTTTTATTTTTTAAATTAAAATGTTATTGTTTAAAAAGATAAATCCTTTTATTACCTAATTCCCCAGTTTTGCATAACCAATCCATACAGTTCTATTAATATACTTTATACCTCTGTGGTTACTTTGGCCTAGATTTGGAGTTTTGTCGGTAAGGACCCGAAAAACTAACGCCGGCTTTTTTCTGGCCGCACCATAAAAACAACTCTGGTATCGAGAGTCCACATAAAGGCTGTGTTAGGCTCCAAAAAAAGGAGCGTAGAGCATTTTTAACGCAGCTTCAACTCTCGATACCAGAGTTGCTTACGGACGCGGCCAGCCTCAAAAACGTGCTTGTGCACGATTCTCCCATAGGAAACAATGGGGCTGTTTGAGCTGAAAAAAAACCTAACACCTGCAAAAAAGCCGCGTTCAGCTCCTAACGCAGCCCCATTGTTTGCTATGCGGTAACCCTTCCTACGTCTGCACTTAACACTCTAACATGTACCCGGGTCTAAACACCCCTAACCTTACACTTATTAACCCCTAATCTGCCGCCCCCGCTATCGCTGACCCCTGCATATTATTTTTAACCCCTAATCTGCCGCTCCGTAAACCGCCGCTACTTACATTATCCCTATGTACCCCTAATCTGGTTCCCTAACATCGCCGACCCCTATATTATATTTATTAACCCCTAATCTGCCCCCCACAACGTCGCCTCCACCTACCTACAATAATTAACCCCTAATCTGCTGACCGGACCTGAGCGCTACTATAATAAAGTTATTAACCCCTAATCCGCCTCACTAACCCTATATTAAATAGTATTAACCCCTAATCTGCCCTCCCTAACATCGCTGACACCTAACTTTAGCTATTAAATAGTTCTTAACTATTTAATAGCTATTGTACCTGGTTAAAATAAATACAAAGTTACCTGTAAAATAAATATTAATCCTAAAATAGCTACAATATAATTATAATTTATATTGTAGCTATATTAGGATTTATTTTACAGGTAAGTATTTAGCTTTAAATAGGAATAATTTATTTAATAAGAGTTAATTAATTTCGTTAGATTTAAATTATATTTAACTTAGGGGGGTGTTAGTGTTAGGGTTAGACTTAGCTTTAGGGGTTAATCCATTTATTAGAATAGCGGTGAGCTCCGGTCGGCAGATTAGGGGTTAATAATTGAAGTTAGGTGTCGGCGATGTTAGGGAGGGCAGATTAGGGGTTAATACTATTTATTATAGGGTTAGTGAGGCGGATTAGGGGTTAATAACTTTATTATAGTAGCGCTCAGGTCCGCTCGGCAGATTAGGGGTTAATAAGTGTAGGCAGGTGGAGGCGACGTTGTGGGGGGCAGATTAGGAGTTAATAAATATAATATAGGGGTCGGCAGTGTTAGGGGCAGCAGATTAGGGGTACATAAGGATAACGTAGGTGGCGGTCGGCAGATTAGGGGTTAAAAAAAATTATTTGAGTGTCGGCGATGTGGGGGGACCTCGGTTTAGGGGTACATAGGTAGTTTATGGGTGTTAGTGTACTTTAGAGTACAGTAGTTAAGAGCTTTATAAACCGGCGTTAGCCCAGAAAGCTCTTAACTACTGACTTTTTTCTGCGGCTGGAGTTTTGTCGTTAGATGTCTAACGCTCACTTCAGACACGACTCTAAATACCGGAGTTAGAAAGATCCCATTGAAAAGATAGGATACGCAATTGACGTAAGGGGATCTGCGGTATGGAAAAGTCACGGCTGAAAAGTGAGCGTTAGACCCTATTTTGAGTGACTCCAAATACCGGCGGTAGCCTAAAACCAGCGTTAGGAGCCTCTAACGCTGGTTTTCACGGCTAAAGCCAAACTCTAAATCTAGGCCTTTGTGTCTAAGCCTCTGCAGACTGCCCCCTTATTTCAGTTCTTTTGACAGACTTGCATTTTAGCCAATCAGTGCTGACTCATAAATAACTGCACGTGTGTGAGCACAATGTTATCTATATGACAAACATACCTACTGAATACTGAAAGAACAAAGGAAAATGGATGATAAAAGTAAATTGGAAAGTTATTTAAAATTGCATGCCCTATCTGAATCATGAAAGTTTCATTTTGTCTAGAGTCTGTCCCTTTAATATCTTTTTTAATGCTTACAGCACAAATTATCATTAAATACATTTATGTTGCATTATGCAAATAAATTGTGCTTTGGATAGCTTAAAGGGCAGTAAAGTCAAAATTAAACTTTTATGATTCAGATAGAGCATACAATTTTACAGGGACAGCAATTGTTAAAGGGACAGTCTACACCAGAATTTTTATTGTTTTAAAAGATAGATAATCCCTTTATTACCCATTTCCCAGATTTGCATAACTAACACATTTATAATAATATACTTTTAACCTCTGTGATTATCTTGTATCTAAGCCTCTGCAAACTGCCCCTTTTTTCAATTCTTTTGACAGACTTGCAGTCTAGCCAATCAGTGCCTGCTCCCAGATAACTTCTCGTGCACGAGCACAGTGTTATCTATATGAAATACGTGAACTAACACCCTCTAGTGGTGAAAAACTGTTAAAATGCAGTCTGAAAGAGGTGGGCTTCAAGGTCTAAGAAATTAGCATATGAACCCCCTAGGTTAAGCTTTCAACTAAGAATACCAAGAGAACAAAGCAAAATTGGTGATAAAAGTAAATTGGAAAATTGTTTAAAATTACATGCTCTATCTGAATCATGAAAGTTTATTTTGGCCTAGACTGTCCCTTTAAGGTTACCAACTACCTACTTACAGCAAAATCCAAAGGCCACTTCTCTCTGCTTATCCTCCTTGGTCTGCAGCCTTTGATACTGTTGACCACCCTCTTTTGCTCCATACCCTACAATCCTTCGGCTTCTGCGACACAACTCTCTCTTGGTTCTCTTCCTATATGTCTAACAGTACCTTTAGTGTAGCCTTCTCTGGGGCATCCTCTGCCCCGTTACCTTTCTTTTGGGGTACCGCAAGGGTCTGTCCTCGGTCCCCTTCTCTTCTCAATCTATACATCATCATTAGGTTCCTTAATAAAGTCCCATGGGTTTCACTATCATTTGTATGCCAACGATACCCAAATTTACCTCTCTGCACTAGAACTATCTCCTTCCTTGCTAACCCGTGTCACTAACTGTCTCTCTCATATCTCATATTGGATGTCCTCTAACTACCTCAAGCTAAATCTCTCTAAAACTGAGCTCCTTATTTTCCACCCTTCTTCCAAAATCTCCCCCCCTATGTCTCTGTAACTGTTGATAACTCCATCATTACCTCATCCTCACATGCCCGATGTCTTGGGGTCACACTTTACTCAGATCTTTCTTTCACTCCTCACATTCAGTCCTTGGCTAAAGCCTGCCGCTTCCACCTTAAAAACATCTCTAAAATTAGACATTTCCTTACACAAGACACAACTAAGATTTGAATCCACTCTTTCATCCTTTCCTGCCTCGACTACTGCCACTCCATCCTCTCTGGTCTTCCTAGCTGCCGTCTAGCTCCTTTACAATCCATAATGAATGCCTCTGCCAGGCTCATCTTCTTTACACGTCGCTCTTCATCTGCCGCACCTCTCTGCAAATCCCTTCACTGGCTTCCTCTTGCCTCCAGGATTAAACACAAAATTCTCACTCTGACATACAAAGCCCTCAACTGCATTGCTCCGCCCTACATCTCAGACCTTGTCTTCAGCTATTCTTCCTCCCGACCCCTTCGCTCCGCTCATGATCTCCTACTCTCGTCCTCTCTTGTTACCTCCTCACATTCCCGTTTACAAGATTTGTCCAGACTGGCTCCCATCTTATGGAACTCTCTGCCTCGCTCCACAAGACTCTCCCCTAGTTTTATAAGCTTCAAGTGCTCCCTGAAGACTCTACTATTCAGGGACGCATACAACCTACACTAAACTTCCTATATCCACTGTTATCCCATTAAACCACATAGCATGTAAGCCTATAAGCCCAGCTGTTTGTAGTCTACCGTCATAAGAGCCGACTACAACAGTGCAACTCTCGGCAGGACCCTCTACCCATTTGATCCCTGTAATTGTTTTTTTATATACCATTTATGTTCATAGCACTGCAGAACTTGTTAGCGCTCTACAAATACCTAATAATAATAATAATAATAAATACCAGAATTTTTGTTGTTTAAAAAGAGAGATAATCCCTTACCCGGGGAATTACCCATTCCCCAGTTTTGCATAACCAACACAGTTATATTAATGTACTTTTTACCTCTGTGATTACCTTGTATCTAAGCCTCTTCTGACAGCCCCCTAATCACATGACATTTTATTTATTATCTATTGACATGTTAGCCAATTATTGCAGTGTCTGCCACAAGCCACGGGCGTGAGCACAATGTTATCTATATGTCTCACATGAACTCTCTCTCCCCTGTTTTGAAAAGCAAATAAAAAAGCATGTAATAAGAGGCGGCCTTCAAGGGCTTAGAAATTACCATATGAACCTTCCTAGGTTTAGCTTTCGACTAAGAATACCAAGAGAACAAAGCAAAATTGATGATAAAAGTAAATTGGAAAGTTGTTTAAAATTTCATGCCCAATTTGAAACATGAAAAAAATTTGGACTTGATTGTCCCTTTAACTTTCCAATTGACTTCTATTATAACACATTTCATTCTATTGGTGTCCTTTGTGGAAAAGCATATCTGATGATTAGACATTATGACTTGTGTTAAGGAAATGTAAATGGTAAATGTATTAATCTTTATCTGTTGTTTTTATGGTCTCTGTGACAATGACATATAATAGACATACAAAGGATCAACTGACAGATTGATCACAAAAGAGGAAGTCTCTGTGATAAATATCAAGAGATGGAAATCTTTTTGCCTTTTCATTTACCTAATGCCGAGCAGCCGGCAGGTCTATTCGGCCACTTGTTTAGGTGACACTCCCTTTATGTCACTGATACATTATCCTAGATTCAATCAAACTTGTTTGTGAAAATGAATATAGCATTAAAAAAACAAACTTGCTGCGGTTTTATCGATCCAATAAGGTAGTCATAAAGATTTGTAGCAAGATACTAACCTGCAGCGCTTAACATCCGAGCGCATAGAGCGACTTCCGCTGTCATGGATATCGGCATTACAAATTGGTTTTACCAACATTGCAGAACAAAACAGTCCTCTAACAAATGAAAACATCTCAGAAAAATGAAATAAAACCTGATACAAGCTCATTACTTTGTCAGCTATTACATAGAGAGACACAATGGCAAGACGAGATACTTCACCTCAGCAAATCCTGCATGCTGACTTGTGCTTTAGGTAAAAAACCCCAACCAGGCGGGGAAGAACATCTGCAAATCTGCACAATCAGACACATTTCTGCACCTGTGATATTGCGGACGCACATTTCATTCTATCGAGAGACACTAAACATAACAGACATCTATACAATTATATAAATGGACAGTGAGCGCCTTGAGATGTTTATACAAAATCTTCAGTTATGTATAATGAAACAATACTGCAATATACAGTATGTGCATTATTTATTTTGCCCTCTTTTCATGTAATTTAGCTGGGAATTTGAGGACTTTCCAATTCACCTTCTTGACTTCTCAAGGCTAACCCTGATGTTTATCGTTCCCTGATTGGCTTTAAAGGGACAGTGAAGTCAAAATTAAAAACTTTCATGATTCAAATAAGACAGCAATTTTAATCAACTTTCTACTTTACTTTTATCATCAAATTTGCTTTGCTCTTTTTGTATTCTTTGTTAAAAGCTAAACCTCATATGCTAATTTCGAAGCCCTTGAAGGCCGCTTCTTATCTCAGTGCATTTTTACAGTTTTTCACAGTTAGACAGCACTGATTGGCTAAAATGCAAATCTGTCAAAAGCACTGAGATAAGGGGCAGTCTGCAGAGGCTTAGATACAAGACAATCACAGAGGTAAAAAACGTTTTGTTAAAACTCAGGAATTGGTAATAAAGCAGACATCCCAACTCTCCCTGAAGTTCAGGGAGTCTCCCTGATTGTAATAGCGGCTCCCTGATGCCAGCAAATGGAATGCAATCTCCCTGAAACTCCAAGTACCATAATCCAATTTGGCCCATATACGTAAAAGTGCTTCTTTAAGGAATGCCTTTAGTTGCTGGGACGTTATAGAACCCTCAAAGCATGCACCAGTAACCAAAAAGCCCCCACTGATTTTAATAAAATAAAACACAAATATTACCTTATTTACTGCACGTAATTAAACTTCATATTCTCAAATATTTAAGCATTCAACAACCGTACGATCACAGGAAAATAGGTTTGTTGTATGTGGTTGTGCAATAAAGCTACTTTTTTTAATGTGACTTTAGTGGGAAGCTACTTTAATGATAAGTCCCTATCTTATTTAGGGTTTCAAGGTGTCCAATATAGAACTGGGAGGGGGGGAGCGGCGCAGTAGCAGGTGAAGCCACCCCTCTGAGTTTTTGCAGGTTGGGATGTCTGATAAAGGGATTATCTATCTTTTTTTAAACAATAACAATTCTGGAGTAGACTGTCCCTTTAACTGATAACAACTGCAAAACAATGCATTTATACTAACATAATGACTGTGGTTAGCCTTGTTGTCTGCAGACTAAACACCCGATTGGCTCCAAATAAGGCAAATGGTGCCTGGAGTTTTAATATTGATAAACAATTGCAGTAAAAAGGATGTTCATTTATGTTAAAAACATAAGACTTGGCTGATTCGTTATCCTATAGCAACACAACAAGGTGTTTACGGATCCCTTAACAATTACACACATTTAGACAACCCCTTTTACAAACATCTTGCTTATCCTCAGAGGTTCTCCTTTACGGTCATGTAACACAGCGACTAAACACTACAGAAGATAGATGAGGTGAGCCCTAATGAACACAAGTTTGCCTTAAAAGGACAGTGTGCTCTGACATTTGTTCTTCTCTTTAATATGTTTCCAATTATCTATTTCACCTGCTGCAGTGTATTTGTCATTTAAATATGAAATTAAACTCCTGAAGGGGGGTGAGAGGAACTAAAATGTTAATTTTCCATTACCTTTAAAGTCACCCTTTATTGACCAACCACCTAGATTACTTGGCACCCCCTCACCTAGTAATAGTAACAGCGATTTGTTTTTTGGCTCCTTGAAATAAGGCAAGCGGTCGGTAGCGTTTGACCATTGAAAAAACAAAGTGTAGCAAACAAGGTATTAATGCATTAACAATATTTCCACACTCACCTAGTATGTTAATTTATGCAAGACGTGTGAATTACAAAGTCTAACTATTGCTTTAAGGCATGCATTAATTAAAAAAAACAAAACTATAATTCTGTCCCTATTTTAAACTAAATACATTTATATTAACACTTTTTCTTTTGAGTGCATCTCTTCATTTCAGCTAAGAGGTGATACACCTTTAAATCATATAAATTAGCCCTCAGGAGCGCAGTATTCGGTGGCAAATTAATATTAAACCTCTCTCATTACAAATGGTGGGGATAATGCCCTGAACACACTAATCCTTTTACACAGAGGACAGATGGGAGCAAAGTGGTGCGGACAGACTGACAAAATGTTTAACAAGTGGGAGACAAGTGATTGATAGTTGTAGATCACAAACATTCAAAGCTAAGTTAGCATTTTCTCTATAGAGTGAAAAGGTAAAGGAACTAATTAAACTTTCATTAATCAGATTGAGCAATCAATTATAAAAAAAATCCAATTAAATTCTATTATCAAAATCTGCACAATCGTTTTTTTATACACACTTTGTGAGGCACTGGCTCCTACTGAGCATGTGCAAGAATTCACTGTATATATGTACATGCATTTTCTTATTGGCTGATGACAATCACATGATGCAGGGTGAAGGAAAATGGAACTAACTGAAATTTGTCAGAATAAAGTCTACTACTAATTTGAAATTCAGACTAAGCGCTTTTGCATTGTCTTTTTATCATGCATTTGTTGTTTATGCAAATCTACTGTATTTACTGGTCCTTTAAATGAACTTGGAAGTCAAAATTAAAATTTCAGAACAAGCTCAGAGATATCATGTATTGGCCCATTTAACACAACTAAGTATGTTAACACCTGCTGGAAAAGTATAATGTTCAAGGTATGTTTGTAAGCTTACCTAAATATGCTAGCATGGAAATGACCTACATTTCAACTAAGTACATCTAGAGAAATTAGGTTAATTTGATATTTTTAAATTCTACTTTATTTGAATCATGAAAGTTTAATATCCCTTTAAAAGGACGTGAAAGGCAAAATTAAACAGTGCTCTTTTGGTAAAAGCAAATATATTAAATCAAAGTAAATATAAAAAGAGAAGGATTGTGTGAAAAACAGTAAATAACTTACTTGTTTTCTTGCATAATTAACAATTCTCAGTGTAGCCCCCAGTGTGATAAGAGCAGATGATTTTAAAAATCTAAGTTTTCTTCTGTCAGTTCTGGGCATAAGCAAATCTGACTCCCTGTTATCTAGTCTATTCACTAGTCTAGAGGTTTTATGACATCAGACTAAGATAAAACTTCCTGCAGAGGCTCCTCCTCCATATAGGGCTGTGACAGGAAGTACAAGACACTGCCCAAAAATAGTGTAAAAAAATAAATAAAAGATAAAATCCATTTAAATATATGAATAGTAAATAGTGCAGTGATTTCTATTATAGGGACAGTCTACTCCAGATTTTTTATTGTTTAAAAAGATAGCAAATACCTTTATTATTCAATCTCCAGTTTTGTATAAACAACACTGTTATATAAATACACTTTTTACCTCTGTGATTACCTTGTATCTAACTCTGCAGAATGCCCCTGATCTCAGTTCTTTTGACAGACTTGCATTTTAGCCAATTATCAGTACTGACTAAATAACTCAATGTTATCTATATGGAACACATGAACTAGCTCTGTCTAGCTTGGAAAAGCTAATCAAATTCGCTGAGATAACAGGGCGGCCTTTAAGGGCTTAGAAATGAACATATGAGAGCCTACCTAGGTTTATCTTTCAACAAAAAAATACCAAGAGAACAAAGCAAATGTGATGCTAAAAGTAAATTGAAAAATTGTTTAAAATTGCATGCAATATCTGAATCATGAAAGTTTAATATTGACTAGACTGTCCCTTGAAGTATAAGCAACCGCTTAGTGCTTTTTTTTACAGCAACGAAACAGACTAATGCTAAATTTTACTTCTTCAGAACAATTATGTTCAGATTCATTAAGAATCAGCCTAAAAAATGATGTTCACTGTATGAAGAAATTGTAAACAAATTACAATATTCTCAAAGCACCATGAAGCAATCAGCTATATGAGATTAGATGTGTCTAGTGCTAAGAGAACCGACAGAAGATTTCTTGTACTTTCTACAGCCAATCAGAATCTGCATAGTAATACACAGTAAGGTGCTGTTTTTTACAATAAATTGTAAAAAGTGACATTAAAGCAGCAAAGAACCCTAGGTGTTTCTATTACGTGCATTAAAGAGTGGTAGTTAGAGGCCCATTTAATACAGTAAAATTGCATAATCAACAGATACATAAAAAAAGACTATGTAATAGCACGCTTCATTTTAAATTTAAACATTTTTAAATCTACTTCAAATTGCCGCACCCCTGTATCATGTGACAGCCATCAGCTAATCACAGACTCATATACTTATATACTGTGAACTCTTGCACATGCTCAGTAGTAGCCGGTGCCTCAGAAAGTGTAAATATAAAAAGATTGTGCACAATTTGATAGTGGAAGTAAATTGAAAAGTCTCTCAAAATTGCTTCTCCGTCTAAATCTTGAAAATTTTGTTTTAGATTTTAGTGTCCCTTTAAACATGATAAAAGTTTAAGTTTTTTGTGTATGAAAGAAAAATTACATAAATATGTTTGGATTTAAAGGGCCAGTAAACACCCTGTATTTACAAGACACTCCTGTTGTCTTGCTATAGAATAACAAATCAACCAAGTCTAAACATTTTTAAAACAAATTATTTGCTGCAATTGATTTTCAATAGCTAAACAACACCCAACACTTTCCTCATTTGAAGAAGCCAATCAGGTCTTGAGTCGGCAAATGACAAGGCTAGCAATGGTCATATTGTTAGTGCAGTGTTTCGTAGGTTTTATCTGTTAAGGCTAGGGATGCACCAAAATTTCGGCCACAGAAATGCTTTGGCCGAAAATGGCATTTTCGGTTATTTTATTTTTTTTGCCTGTTATTTTCGGCAAAATTATTGTGTAGCATATTTAAAATTTGATGCTAGCAGAGATCTGCTGTTTAAATTCATTACTTGACTTACTGTTTTGCATATAATAATAGTTTTCTAGAACTATACTTTATTTGGATAATTGGTAAAAGAAAAAAACTTAAATCCGATTGTTACACAAAACTAAATACAGAATAATAGAGTATATTGATATTTAATATTGTTTTAAATAGGGCTGCAGAAACATTTGGGCTGAAAAATGGCATTATTGTTTTTTCTCGGTTTTGTTTTATTCGCTTTCATTTTTTTTGCCTGATTTTTTTTCTTGGTAAAATTATTGTGTATCATATTATTGTTTTAAGACATTTTTGTCCAATTTTAGTGTGTTACTTTCAATAAAAGTGTGGTTATTTTATTGGCTTGCAGTTTTTCAATTCCAATTCATTCATTAAAAAGTCTAATTATGCAAAAAAACTAAAAAAAAAATATTTTAAAATAATTTGGGGAAAAAAAATAAATACATTTATTTGGATGAGGCCAATTTTGGAGATATACTGTATGTATATATATATATATATATATATATATATATATATATATATATATATATATTATATATGTATATATATATATATTATATATATATATATATATATATTATATGTGTGTGTGTGTGTGTGTGTAGCAGGGTTAGCTTTGATGTGTCTGTGATATGTCAGAAACTTAAAAAAAACACAATTTTCAAAGGTAAATTACATGAAAAGGGGGGGAAATAAATAACAAAAGTATATTGTACTGTTCCACTATAAATAACTAAACCGTTTAAATTAAAAGGGATATAAAATCCAATTTTTTTTTTCTTTTTCAGATTTGAAACAACTTTCCGATTTACTTCTGTTTTTTAATTTGCTTTGTTCTCTTACTATAATTCTATCAAAAAGCATACCTAGTAGGCTCAGGAGCAACAAAGCATTACTGGGACTTAGCGGCTGATTGCTAGCTGCATATATACTCAATGCACTCAATACTTGGTTTTACTTACCTGTTTTACTTGTTTTAATGTATGCTCTTGATAAAGACGTGTAATACGTTGAAACGCGTTGAGCAAATAAAACCTTTTATCCTTTGTTGAAATACTGTCAAGATCTTGTTTTGTTTTGCTGTGCTGAGCTGGAATCTCCTTATTTATGGAGTAAGTTACTAAATTTTTTCAATTATACACTGGATACTTTTGTCATTTGGGTCTCTATTCATTTATAGTCCACCTTTGGATAAACCTGAAAATTCAGTATTTGACTCCAGGAACCTGTGGACTCTTGCCATCTGACGCTACGTTCCCTTTCAGCTGTAAAGATTCATCTTATGGAGTGAGTATACTGCACCCATATTAATTGGCTTCAATATATGCATCAAGCCTTTTTTCTCTTTTTTTTTCTCTTCACTTACTAGAGAAAATCACTCTATAGACCAGCGCCATCTACTATTACTATCTATCTATACACAGTCACAAGGGAGAGACTGCAAGAAGGCTGCGGTCTGACCTAAAGGAGAGTATCAGTTCTTAGTTCATTTGTACAGAATATTGTGTGTTTTTTTCCATCTTGCACCTCTGTATATTGTTTTCCTAGCTGCATATATGTTTCTTGTTATTGGCTTGCCTGATGTATTTAGCTAGCTCCCACTAGTGCATTGCTGCTCCTTCAACAGAGGATACCAAGAGAACAAAGCAAATTTGATAATTCAAGTAAATTGGAAAGTTGAATCATGAAATAAAAAAAAATGGGTTTTATGTCCCTTTAAAGTGACAATCCCCAAAAAATGATTTGCTGATTCAGATAGGGTGTACAATTTTAAAGAACTTTCTACATTAATAAAAAAGAAATAATAATAATAACGGCTCTACAATCAATTCTAAAATAATCTTTTTGAACTGGATATTTTAAGTACAATTTCCTTTTAAGGATGTTATTCTAAAATAAAATAAAGCAATTAATACGCTACTGAAGATTATTTTTCACACAAAATAATGTTTAATATTTCAAATATATATATATATGTGCATCAGAAATTAATTATTGCATTATAAGAGATGGGCAAACTAAGGCCTAGATTTGGAGTTTTGTCGGTAAGGACCCGCGTAGCTAACGCCGGCTTTTTTCTGGCCGCACCATAAAAATAACTCTGGTATTGAGAGTCCACATAAAGGCTGCGTTAGGCTCCAAAAAAGGAGCGTAGAGCATTTTTAACGCAACTTCAACTCTCGATACCAGAGTTGCTTACGGACGCGGCCAGCCTCAAAAACGTGCTCGTGCACGATTCCCCCATAGGAAACAATGGGGCTGTTTGAGCTGAAAAAAAACCTTACACCTGCAAAAAAGCCGCGTTCAGCTCCTAACGCAGCCCCATTTTTTGCTATGCGTAAACACTTCCTACGTCTGCACCTAACACTCTAACATGTACCCCGAGTCTAAACACCCCTAACCTTACACTTATTAACCCCTATTCTGCCGCCCCCGCTATCGCTGACCCCTGCATATTTTTTTTAACCCCTAATCTGCCGCTCCGTAAACCGCCGCTACTTACATTATCCCTATGTACCCCTAATCTGCTGCCCCTAACACCGCCGACCCCTATATTATATTTATTAACCCCTAATCTGCTCCCCACAACGTCGCCTCCACCTGCCTACACTTATTAACCCCTAATCTGCCGACCGGAGCTCACCGCTATTCTAATAAATGTATTAACCCCTAAAGCTAAGTCTAACCCTAACACTAACACCCCCCTAAATTAAATATAATTTTAATCTAACAAAATTAATTAACTCTTATTAAATAAATTATTCCTATTTAAAGCTAAATACTTACCTGTAAAATAAATCCTAATATAGCTACAAAATAAATTATAATTACATTGTAGCTATTTTAGGATTAATATTTATTTTACAGGTAACTTTGTATTTATTTTAACCAGGTACAATAGCTATTAAATAGTTAAGAACTATTTAATAGTTACCTAGTTAAAATAATTACAACATTACCTGTAAAATAAATCCTAACCTAAGTTAAAATTAAACCTAACACTATACTATCATTAAATTAATTAAATAAAATACCTACAATTAAACCTAACACTACACTATCAATAAATTAATAAAATACAATATCTACAAATAACTACAATGAAATAAACTAACTAAAGTACAAAAAATAAAAAAGAACTAAGTTAGAAAAAATAAAAAAATATCTACAAACATAAGAAAAATATTACAACAATTTTAAACTAATTACACCTACTCTAAGCCCCCTAATAAAATAACAAAGACCCCCAAAATAAAAAATGCCCTACCCTATTCTAAATTAATAAAGTTCAAAGCTCTTTTACCTTACCAGCCCTGAACAGGGCCCTTTGCGGGGCATGCCCCAAGAAGTTCAGCTCTTTTGCCTGTAAAAAAAAACATACAATACCCCCCCCAACATTACAACCCACCACCCACATACCCCTTATCTAACCCAAACCCCCCTTAAATAAACCTAACACTAAGCCCCTGAAGATCATCCTACCTTGTCTTCACCTCACCAGGTATCACCGATCCGTCCTGGCTCCAAAATCTTCATCCAACCCAAGCGGGGGGCTGGCGATCCATCATCCGGGAAGAAGAGGCGATCCGGACCGGCAACCATCTTGATCCAAGTGGCATCTTCTATCTTCATCCGATGACGACCGGCTCCATCCTGAAGACCTCCACCGCGGACCCATCTTCTTCCGGCGACGTCCAACTGAAGAATGACGGTTCCTTTAAGGGATGTCATCCAAGATGGCGTCCCTCGAATTCCGATTGGCTGATAGGATTCTATCAGCCAATCGGAATTAAGGTAGGAATATTCTGATTGGCTGATGGAATCAGCCAATCAGAATCAAGTTCAATCCGATTGGCTGATCCAATCAGCCAATCAGATTGAGCTCGCATTCTATTGGCTGATCGGAACAGCCAATAGAATGCAAGCTCAATCTGATTGGCTGATCGGAACAGCCAATAGAATGCGAGCTCAATCTGATTGGCTGATTGGATCAGCCAATCGGATTGAACTTGATTCTGATTGGCTGATTCCATCAGCCAATCAGAATATTCCTACCTTAATTCCGATTGGCTGATAGAATCCTATCAGCCAATCGGAATTCGAGGGACGCCATCTTGGATGACGTCCCTTAAAGGAACCGTCATTCTTCAGTTGGACGTCGCCGGATGAAGATGGGTCCGCGGTGGAGGTCTTCAGGATGGAGCCGGTCGTCATCGGATGAAGATAGAAGATGCCGCTTGGATCAAGATGGTTGCCGGACCGGATCGCCTCTTCTTCCCGGATAGGATGAAGACTTTGGAGCCTCTTCTGGACCTCTTCAGCCACCGGATGATGGATCGCCAGCCCCCGCTTGGGTTGGATGAAGATTTTGGAGCCAGGACGGATCGGTGATACCTGGTGAGGTGAAGACAAGGTAGGATGATCTTCAGGGGCTTAGTGTTAGGTTTATTTAAGGGGGGTTTGGGTTAGATTAGGGGTATGTGGGTGGTGGGTTGTAATGTTGGGGGGGGTATTGTATGTTTTTTTTTACAGGCAAAAGAGCTGAACTTCTTGGGGCATGCCCCGCAAAGGGCCCTGTTCAGGGCTGGTAAGGTAAAAGAGCTTTGAACTTTATTAATTTAGAATAGGGTAGGGCATTTTTTATTTTGGGGGTCTTTGTTATTTTATTAGGGGGCTTAGAGTAGGTGTAATTAGTTTAAAATTGTTGTAATATTTTTCTTATGTTTGTAAATATTTTTTTATTTTTTGTAACTTAGTTCTTTTTTATTTTTGTACTTTAGTTAGTTTATTTCATTGTAGTTATTTGTAGATATTGTATTTAATGTATTGATAGTGTAGTGTTAGGTTTAATTGTAGGTAATTATAGGTATTTTATTTAATTAATTTATTGATAGTGTAGTGTTAGGTTTAATTGTAACTTAGGTTAGGATTTATTTTACAGGTAATTTTGTAATTATTTTAACTAGGTAGCTATTAAATAGTTCTTAACTATTTAATAGCTATTGTACATGGTTAAAATATTACAAAGTTGCCTGTAAAATAAATATTAATCCTAAAATAGCTACAATGTAATTATAATTTATATTGTAGCTATATTAGGATTTATTTTACAGGTAAGTATTTAGCTTTAAATAGGAATAATTTATTTAATAAGAGTTAATTAATTTCGTTAGATTTAAATTATATTTAACTTAGGGGGGTGTTAGTGTTAGGGTTAGACTTAGCTTTAGGGGTTAATACATTTATTAGAATAGCGGTGAGCTCCAGTCGGCAGATTAGGGGTTAATAATTGAAGTTAGGTGTCGGCGATGTTAGGGAGGGCAGATTAGGGGTTAATACTATTTATTATAGGGTTAGTGAGGCGGATTAGGGGTTAATAACTTTATTATAGTAGCGGTGCGGTCCGCTCGGCAGATTAGGGGTTAATAAGTGTAGGCAGGTGGAGGAGACGTTGAGGGGGGCAGATTAGGGGTTAATAGATATAATATAGGGGTCGGCGGTGTTAGGGGCAGCAGATTAGGGGTACATAGCTATAATGTATGTGGCGGCGCTTTGCGGTCAGCAGATTAGGGGTTAATTATTGTAGGTAGCTGGCGGCGACGTTGTGGGGGGCAGATTAGGGGTTAATAAATATAATACAGGGGTCGGCGGTGTTAGGGGCAGCAGATTAGGGGTACATAAGTATAACGTAGGTGGCGGTCGGCAGATTAGGGGTTAAAAAAATTTAATCGAGTGGCGGCGATGTGGGGGGGCCTCGGTTTAGGGGTACATAGGTAGTTTATGGGTGTTAGTGTACTTTAGAGTACAGTAGTTAAGAGCTTTATGAACCGTCGTTAGCCCAGAAAGCTCTTAACTACTGACATTTTTCCTGCGGCTGGAGTTTTGTCGTTAGATTTCTAACGCTCACTTCAGCCACGACTCTAAATACCGGAGTTAGAAAAATCCCATTGAAAAGATAGGATACGCAATTTACGTAAGAGGATCTGCGGTATGGAAAAGTCGCGGCTGAAAAGTGAGCGTTAGACCCTTTTTTGAGTGACTCCAAATACCGGAGTTAGCCTAAAACCAGCGTTAGGAGCCTCTAACGCTGGTTTTCACGGCTACCGCCAAACTCCAAATCTAGGCCTAAATATTTTAAAAGAAATTAAAGCAGTCATTTTTGTTAGCAGAAAAGCAGAAGTTACATATGTTTGCAATCCAAGGACACATTGAAAATATTTTTGGGTATTTTTTATCTTATTGCCATCAGCACATATGATGGTGGCAAGTTCTGAATTTCAGTCTCTTGGAACAGTTTATTCTTGAACAAAGGATACCAAGAGACAAACAAATTTGATAATAGAAGTAAATTGGAAAGTTGTTTAAAATTGCTACTCTATCTGAATCATAAAAGTTACATTTTTATTTTATTGACCATTTAAATGTCCCTTTAGCTACTTGCAAGTATTCTTCACTGAAAAAAACCCATATGCTTAACAAAAAGTAAACAGAATGCTGAATACATATGCACATTCCCCCAGTATGCTTGGTAGAAATCATAATATGACCTTTAATTCAGGGATCTGCAAGTCGGTTACATCATCTCTTTTTATGATTTTAATAACACTGCATACTCAAGGGCTAAAAACGAGGTACATGAATTACAGTGAAATAATTTGTGGTATCTACAGAAAAAAAACCACAAGCATTAAAGCGCAAGTGTTTGCTAGTTGCCAGTGAATGAGCGGGCTTCTCTTTCTGCACAATTTTTAAGATTTTAGGATTTCTGAATCCTTAAATATTTTTACTCTGCTTCAGGTGGCAAAATATGCAGGAATCTCAAAATGTTAAGCTGTGAACGCAATATCAATTTTTGTGCTTTACTGACTGCATTTATGAAGCTGAAAAGGCCACTTTGGAACCCGAGCAGTAAATGCTTGCACGAGTGAGCTTGCATCCCATAGTTAAAGGGACAGTCTAGTCAAAATTAAACTTTCATGATTCAGATAGGGCATGGAATTATAACCAACTTTCCAATTTACTTTTATCATCAAATTTGCTTTGTTCTTTTGGTATTCTTAGTTGAAGAGTAAACCTAGGTAGGCTGATAGAAGCTACAGAGTCGTGCATGTGTCTATATAGCAGTCTATGGCAGCAGTGTTTGTAACTATGTATAACATTGCTAAAAACAATATTGCAAATACTGCTGCCAGATGACTAGAGACACGTGCATGCTTCTGAAGGCCACCTCTTATTTCAATGCATTTTGACAGTTTTTTCACAGCTACAGGGTGTTACTTTGTGTGTGCCTTATAGCTAACATTGAACTCATGCACATGGAGTTACCTAGAAGTCAGCACTGATTGGCTAAAATACAAGTCTGCCAAAAGAACAAAAATAAGGGGGCAATCTGCAGAGGCTTAGATACAAGCTAATCACAGAGGTAAAAAGTATATTAATATAACTGTGTTGGTTATGCAAAACTGGGGAATGGGTAATAAAGGGATTATCTATCTTTTTAAACAATAAAAATTCTGGAGTAGACTGTCCCTTTAAGAAGCAATGGTTTCAAGACTGCTGTGTCTTGACCTCTCTATCACCACAGAGGTGGAAGATTAAAATCACCCTGGACTGATCTGACTGGGGTAATATACAGCATTTGTTCTCACGTAATTGGTGTGGAAAAGCAGGGTGCAACGTTGAACAAGCAGCTGCTTGTGCATTGATAAATAAATGCAAGCATGGTGAAAAAATGAAAGTCTACTCCAAAAATGGAAAAGTTCTCAAACACTCCAACATTCCAACAAATCTATGTAGGTCACAAACAGATAAACCCACGCATGGTTCCAGTAAGTCTCTTTCTATAAACATTAGTGGGGTTCAACCTTAACAGTCAAATAGAGATACCAACTTGTTTTTCTGAATATATTTACAAAAACATAAATTATTCTTACCAGATAATTTACTTTCCTTCTGTATGAGGAGAGTCCACGGCTTCATTCCTTACTTGTGGCAAATACAGAATCTGGCCACCAGGAGGAGTCAAAGACACCCCAGTCAAAGGCTTAAATACCTCCCCCACTTCCCTCATCCCCCAGTCATTCTGCCGAGGGAACAAAGAACTGTAGGAGAAATATCAGGGTATAAATGGTGCAAAAAGAACAAAACCAAATTTAAGTCCGCCCAACGGAGAATTTGGGCGGGGGCCGTGGACTCTCCTCATACAGAAGGAAAGGAAATTATCTGGTAAGCATAATTTATATTTTCCTACTTAATATGAGCAGAGACCACGGCTTCATTCCTTACTTGTGGGAAACATATACCGAAGCTCTAGAGGACACTGAATGAAAAACAGGAGGGTAAAAAAAAAGAGGCAGACCCTGTCTTGAGGGCACCACAGCCTGCAAAACCCTTTCTCCCAAAAGCTGCTTTTGCTGAAGCAAAAATGTCAAATATGTTAAATCTTTAAAAAGTAAGTAAGACCAGGTAGCCGCCCTACAATTTAATCCATAGAGGCCTCATTCTCAAACGACCCAAGAGGAAACCACAGCTCTAGTTGAAGTAACCTTCATCCTCTGAGGAGGCTTGTGTCCTGCCGACTCAAACTAAGCGAGTAATGCTCCTCAACCAGAAAAACAAAGAAGCGGACGAGACATCCTGCCCCTTACGCTTCCCAGAATAGACACAAACAAGGAAAAAGTCTGACGAAACACCCTTGTAGCCTGAAGATAGAACTTTAAGGCCGGAACCACATCCAAGTTATGAAAAAAACGCTCTTTCGAAGAGAAGGATTAGAACTAGGGCTGGGCGATATGGGCAAAAAAAAAATGCAATTTTTTTGGAAAAAAAAACCTTGATTGCGATTTAATCGCGATTTTCTTATAAATGACTATAACACCTTCATTTTGCATTCTAAAGTTTATTTAACACTACAGAATCTTAATGTACATGTTTCTCAATGTCCAATACACTCTTGGAGCATAAAAATACAAACCACAAAATAGTTAAAATAAAATTGGCTGCCTGTGATGTGATTAAATAGTAGCCACTAGCCAGTTATTAGGTCTTATGACACACAACATTGTCATGTACTCTTGGACAGTCATTCTAACAGTGGACAGTGGTATGATTAACAAATGAAGTAGTATAAGCCACATGCACACACACAATTATATATATATATATATATATATATATATATATATATATATACACACACACATATATACATACACACAAAATATATATATATATATAAACACATCACACACACACATATATAATATACAATCACATACACAGTTGCACACAGATATATATATATATATATATATATATATATATATATATATATATATATATATATATATATATATATATATATATAAAAACATCATAGATACAGTTAAGTTAACCCAGTAGCAGAGGGGACTGCAGTTTTAGCCTTTTTGGGAGCCGTGGGGTTAACTGCATCTGCTATTTATTTGAGCCGTTTCTCAGAGGAGCAGGAGATTGTGTGAGAGGTTCCATAATGTTTACATACCCTAAGATTCAGACTAAAGACTTCCCTAGGGGAAATATAAGTTAGTGGCTTTCTCTCCTGTTCATTCCTGCATGTGCTCTACTTTTAGACTTCTAGATTGATCGGCTGCTTATGAGAACAGAAAGTGAAAGTAAAAACAGCCATTTTACAAATGTGTGCTAAAAGCAACCACTAGAGGGAGCTGGTTTGCAAGAAATCACAAACAAATCAATATTACAGCCACTTCTGAGGATTTTTTTATTTAGCAAAAAATTGCGGCGATTAATCGGGGTTTTAAATCGCATATGCGATTAATCGTGCAGCCCTAATTAGAACACAAGGAAGGAGCCAGAATCTCCTGATTGATGTTGCAATCTGAAACAACCATAGGAAGAAAACCTAACCCAGTATGAAGAACAGCCTTAGCCGCATGAAAAATTAGGTAAGGAAAATCACAATGCAAGGCAGCCATCTCAGAACTCTACCCGCCGAAGCAATAGTGCAGTAGAAAAAGAACCTTCCAAGACAGAAAATCTTAATGTCAACACCATGCATAAGCCCAAACGGAGCCTGCTGCAAAACTTTGAACAAGATGTAAACTCCCAAGAGGAGCACTAGATCTAAACACAGGCCTGATCTAGTCAAAGCCTGAACCAAAGACTGGACATCTGGAAGCTCTGTGAGCCTCTCTAGCAGAAAAACCGATAGGGCCGAAATCTGTCCCTTAAGGGAGCCACAGAAAAAGCCCTTCTCCAGAGCATCCTGGAGAAAAGAAGGATCCTGGAAAACCTGGCCTTATGCCAAGGGAATCCCCGCTCTTCATACCAGAAAATGTAGGTTGTGCATTATGAAGAGAACATAGCCACAGCTGGATTTGAACTCTTGACTTACAGCTTCCAAAGCAGCAAAGTTCACCACTAAGCCATCATAGGACACCATTACCTAAAAAGTAGGTCCTGCACCCCTTTTGATAGATGCAACGATACACCAAGCTAAAACAAAAGTATCAACAATCCTTTTAGAAAAACCTCTCATGGCTAAGACTAAGAGTTCAATTCCACGCAATCAGCCTCAGAGAATCCAGATTGTGATGAACACACAGACCCCTCTCCAGCAAATCCCTGTAACAAGGTCCATGGAGGCGAAGCCCCTAAACTGCAATACAACTCAGATATAAAATGGAGCCAACCGTCTCACAGACGCCTGCTCCTGCTAGGATTGAACCAACCACAACAAAGCGTGACATGGTCGAAAGAGAAGGTAAAAAAGAAACCTCTAAAGAATGCTAGAAGTCTAGCATATTCTGGATGAAAAGGTCGGAGACCCAGCTGGGTTCAAACCCACCTTCTGCTACAGAAGCGGTGGAGCCAACACGGACGCCTTGAAATCTTGATCGTCTTCCACCATAGATACAAACATTGGAGCAGGGATTGATGGTACGGGACATCCAATCCTGAGGAGTATGATCATAAAGAGGGTCTCTGGCAATGAGCCGAAGTGGGCCTCCGCCCACCATCAAAAACGAGACCCCCCGTTTAACACGAGGAGCTCTCCTTCTCCAAAAGAAAATCTCCAAAAGAAGATCTCCCCACTGAGAGGTCCTATCTGGTATGAACCCAGAAGACCAAATCCTCAAAGCAGAATGCTTGCCGAGGAACCAAATGAAGAATTGGAAGAAAACTCCCAACCAAAGGACCTCCCTAGGACACTCTCTCCCCACGGACAAGGGAGCAACAAAGTCAAAACCGCCCCGGAAGAGCATAAGAGAAAAAACTTCTCAGAACAGGGAGACCTGAACGGAACACTGGGATTGATTTCCCCAGCCGCTAAACCATGTAAGTCTGTTAAGACAGATACACCAACTCCATGCCGAAGTCTCTGCCTCAGAAGGGGAACTGGAGGGCATGACCTAAAGAGTAAATTTCGCAAGATCTCAGGAAAAATTCCTGTCCATAAGACAAAAACAGCATCCAAAATCCACCCTGGTGTCTGCACCAGCAACTCCGTTCTAGGTCCAACTGTGAGGATTGAAAAGACACGAGAAAACCACAAACAGTCTACCAGCAGGCAAAGGTGAGAAACCCATAAAAGACGAGATCCGGGAACTACAGTAAAATCTGTAAGCAGGATACTGCCACCTTAACCCCCAGATCCCAAGAAGGAAACCTAGGATCAGAACGAGGTTTACTGTAAGATACGGTTCCTAAGTACCGGATTTGCTCAAAAAGGGATGAACCAGGAAAGACATCCTTCTTCCTAACCAAAGGAAGAGAGAACCTTACATTCTCCAACGAAAAGAAGAACTAATAAGCTCTGCTTAGAAATCATAGAACCCAATTAGGACGGGAAGACCATCCCCCTTTTAGGGCATGCACCAACAGAGGATACCAGGACAATGACTCCAAAGGTCACTTGACAAACTTCCCTTTCTGTGAGAAGACAATTGCCCAGAAAGAAGCCTAGTTCCAGCATCTAGGACCCCTAGATCCATATGATCCAGTATCAAGCACCCACCACAGATAATACCTAAACTGGTCCAGCCTGTTAACTAGGATAGATGGGCCTGCTGTACCTGGACCGGAAATATAGAAAAAAAAACTCCTTTTCTTGTATAGAAAGAAGGAGCAAAACCAACTAGTATCCACAACAGGTCCTGCCTGTTATCTAGGATACAACGTATCTGCCGGAACAATCCAAGGCGGAAACGAAACTCTTAAGTTCCAGCAAAGCTAGAACAACTGAATAATCAAATTAAAGAAATTAATCTCCGAGGCTTAACATTTTTTACTCTAAATCATCGGGGGAATTATCACCCCGAACAGAAATCTTTAAGATTCCACTGGAAGTTTCCAACAATCTCGCTTATCAAAGTCGATAGTACCAAAAAATCCCATGTGACGAAACATCTATAAGAAGAGTTTCTATAACAACCCAGGGCTTTAAAAAAAACAAAAAACTATCCAAAACGGAATAGTAAAGTAAAAGAAAATAAGCAAACGCCCTGAAAAAGGAGTGTGCAAACAAAAAACAGGTCCTGTCTGTCATACGGCACAATACCCCATAGAGCTCGGAAATGGGATTCTAAATAATCACTAAAACAAAAGGTAAAATAAGACGACAAGGAATAGGATCTCATCCTCGTCTAGTTAAGATCTTTATCAGATTTGAATCTCAGAGGACTGAGATTCAACTGACGGATCAGTACTGGGAACCTCTAACATCGCCAAAACCTCTCTCAGGAATAAACGCAGGCGTGCCAATCTAAATCTAAAAGCTAAGCCCTCCACAGTCATAGGACCGAAGTCAGCAGACTCCGACCCTGAAGGTTTTCCTCTGAAGCTTCAGAGGGAACTGCATCCCCAGGGGACTGATCGGACACAATCGTTATTTTACACCAATGTCCTGGATTACCCCTTCGCTTACGCGTAGCAGGAATAGGTAACATCGCTAAGGCTGTAGAGATGGCCATGCGGAACTGTGAAGTAACCTCTGGTGGAAACAAACCTCTTACAGGCGAAGGAGGATTGGAACTCGGGAAAACTGCATATGTAGGAACAGAATCTAGGGAATACACCTCACTGGATGAAGAGTCTCTAACATCTCAACATTGGTTGATGAGAGCACTCTAATGCGGCATACAGAACATAATTGAGAGGGCTGGATTCCCCGGGCCTCCTCACAATATACACAAGTATCAAAGTCTGTATCGTAGGGATCCCCCTCTAAAATATAAGAATCCTCCATAACTCGTCTATATCAAATTATAGAAAAGAAAAACCAACTGGCACCTAATACTCCCAATGGCTGGGGCACTCACCAACTTCTATGACCCAGACAGATAGAGAAGATGCTCCACTCTGCAGACACCCGGTCAGGAATCGGAAGCAGGGGACAAAAACATGACCACTCCCGGTTACATGGTGCTCATGCAGGACCTGGCCCTGCTAAGGAAAAAGCACGCCATCTTAATATAAAGAAACTGCGCAGTTCTCAAAATGAAAATAACCTGTACGTTCTATATCAGCCTAAGAACCCAAACGTTCTTACACATAAGCAGTTGAAATCCCATAACAAATATGATTTAAAAACCCCACTGTTCAATAATCCCCTGCAGGAGATATTAACCCTTGATTCCATAAAGATAAAGGAGTCCCACTGTGACCCTGTCTTCTATCTTTAACATGTGTGTAAAATAATGAAACGATCTTACCGGAATCTATGCCGTGGAACAGTGACACGGTCCTTCAAGTTTGACAGATTGTAGCAGCGCTTCTGACATGGACTTCAGTGAAGAAAGCAGGCAGCGAAACCCATCAACGCTGATTGCTTAAGGAGCTGTTAATGAGTCTGGATGGGTTCGCAGAAAGACTCTCCCTGCATCTCCAGACTCTACCTTTCATCAATGCTCTCACTGAGAGGCTTACAAGACTACTTAAAACTCCAGTCCCATTCCGAAGAGTACTACCCTCCATAAGGAACTACTCCGAATCTTCTGACACTTCTCTGCCAACCTCCTGTGACGAAAGACAAAGAATGACTGGGGGATGAGGGAAGTGGGGGAGGTATTTAAGCCTATGGCTGGGGTGTCTTTGCCTCCTCCTGGTGGCCAGGTTCTGTATTTCCCACATGTAAGGAATGAAGCCGTGGACTCTCCTCATATTAAGAAGGAAATACATATTTGTCTATTATAGCTTAGTGACGAGTGCCATCTTCCAAGGGAAACATATTCTAACTGCTAAATCTTAGCTTATTAACAAAAATGTTAATATGTAATTAGTGTTAGCCAATCATTTATGTGAACCTAACCTTATCAGTTAGGGCATTTTTCCATAAAATACACACTGACCCACAAAAGGGGGGAAGGGGACACAAGCAGACGGCACAAAGGGCCACACTGAGCATGCATGATGACCACACCCTGTCCAGAGGAGATGGCAGGCTAAGCTGACCAGATAGACAAGTCAGGATAATGCTGAGAGGGTCCAGGGGTAACCTAAGAGGGGTTTTTTACACTGAACCCCATGAAACAAACCTATATGAAACAGTTCTGTTAATATGATTTATGGTCTTTACATTTATATTCATATATCATATTAGTTTTATTATTGAATCAGGTGTGTTAATCAATTCTAGTGTGCCCTTTATAGTTACAAATATTTTTTTAGGTAATTCCTGTTAACCTAGTTTTATATCTGTTGACAATAACACTGGGTCAATCAGGAATCTGGTAATAATATAATTTCCTTAAGGTTTGTCAGGATTATTAGTTTACCTGATTTATGCCAGCTATGCTGAGAATTTAAATAACAAAAGTTTCTGTTTTTCTATTATACACACAAGCTACTGCAAATAAAATAATTTAGTGATTGTTTTCATTAGTTTTAACCTGATAATCATTAAATAATTGTAATGATGCATGCTTATTCATTTGCTTTATTCAAATATTGCTTATTATTTGTTATAATTCTTTTAATAAACTATGTTTGTTTATTGATCTGGTCTCAGTTTAATTAATAGACAAATCAGAACTAAAAGCATTCAGGTTTTATATGTATTATCATTTGAAAATGATATAATTCAGAGTGTTATTAAATTGCACACATTGCCCCAGCAAAGTTGGTATCCACTATTGTATATATTGAATTATGTTAGCAGAATAATATAGAGGTTCCATAATATAATTGTGACTTAACACATAATACACTTTGCAGGTACATTACTGAAATAATAATAATGATAATATTCACAAGGCGGCAAATAATGCAGTAAACAGACATCAATGAATGTATATAAATAAGTATAAAAGTCCCATATATCTTTATTAAAGGTAGATCAATAACAACTCATTTAAGGAAAGTATTCCTAGTAATAGCCTCTCAGTCACAAAAAAGGGGGAAATTAAAAGGGGAAGAAGATGATAAGGCTGTGCTTTCGTTAGATGCACAAAAAGCATTTGATTCTATAGTTTGGACACATTTATTTACTTCATTGGAGAAATGTGGGCTTACTGGGAATATTTTACAAATGATAAAACTTATATACTCAAACCCAACTGCTTCATTAATTATAAACTGTATGCGGACACCTACATTTGAGTTATTCAGGGGTACAAGACAAGGGTGCCCAATTTCACCAATACTTTTTAACATAGCTATTGAACCCCTTGTGATAGCCCTAAGAAGAGAAATAATAGGTATTAAAATAGGGAACATGGAAACAAAATTGGCATTATATGCGGACGATCTAATCTTATTTATGGGTAACTTTTCAAGGACATATATTAGTGTTATGAAGATAATAAATGCATATGGCCCATTTTCTGGATATAAAATAAATATACTGTATCTAAATCAGAAATAATGTGGCTAGGTAAAAAAACAACCAATTCAATCAGACTTAAAAGAAGTCCGTGATTTTTTTATCTACCTGGGAGTAAAAATATCGGTAGACCTTAAAAGATGGTACGAACTGAACTATACAGCAATAATACATCAATTTATAGAAGAGTTGAAGAGATGAAAAAACCTACCACTTAATTTAAGTGGAAGAGTTAGCCTGGTTAAAATGATTAGCTTTCCTAAACTTTCATATATACTTCAAACAGTCCCTTTGTTGCTGAAGAGAAAAGATATAAAAGCAGTGAATAAAAGTATTAATATATTCATATGGGGAGGCAGGAAAACTAGAGTCAGGCTTAAAGGGACACTGTACCCAAATTTTTTCTTTCATGATTCAGATAGAGCATGACATTTTAAGCAACTTTCTAATTTACTCCTATTATCAAATTTTCTTCATTCTCTTGGTATCTTTATTTGAAATGCAAGAAAGTAAGTTTAGACGCCGGCCCATTATTGGTGATCAACCTCGGTTGTTCTTGCTGATTGGTAAATAAACTCATCTAACAATAAAAAAGTGCTGTCCATAGTTCTGAATTTAAAAAAAAAGCTTAGATGTCTTCTTTTTAAAATAAAGATAGCAAGAGAACGAAGAAAAATTGATAATAGGAATAAATTAGAAAGTGGTGTAAAATTGCATGCTCTATCTGAATCATGAAAGAAAAAATTTGGGTTCAGTGTCCCTTTAAGTCTATGTATGGAAAAAAAGTGAACTAGGACTAGCAGTACCAAATATAGAAGTGTATAATGTGATTTATTTGAACAGAATTATAATAGATTGGCTATTGGGAAAAGATCACTTTACATTGATGGAAGTAGAAAGTAATTTGGTCGCTCCATATGACCTGAAAGCTCTCCCTCATGTTAAAATTAAAAATTTCCCAAGATGGATTAAAAATATTGATATATTAAGGGACCCGTTAATTGCTTGGCATAGAAGCTGCAAAACATTGAATATTGAATTTAGGGTGTCCCGATACCTACCAATTCAAGGGAACCCGGAGTTTAAAGTGGGTATAACCTCAAAAACAAAGACTTTTTGGATCATAAATCTAAAAAGTTGTATAACTTCTCTGAATTTCAACAAATGAATCCAGCAGTTCAGATTAAACATAAATTCTATTTTCTCCAAGTAAAAAATTATGTTTATAAAATTTTAAAATTGGCCCCACAGATCCTCTAGTATCTACAAGTTACTGAAAACAATGGAGAGAAAAGATAACACATCAAAGCTAGCTTCTTACTGGAAGGAGATCTTAAATATTATTGATCCTTTGGACCAATTTTCTTGGAGTCTTAAAAAAGTTCAGTCATTAACACAATCAACTTACCTAAGGGAAACTCAGTTTAGGTTATTTAACAGAGACTATTTAACACCGCAACGAGTGGCCAAATTGAATCCTAAAGTGAAGAATCAGTGCTCTAAATGTTCCTATATCGACCCAAGTCTGGCTCATCTATTATGGGAATGTCCAAAGGTGAACCAGTTCTGGCTAAAAGTAGCCCACTACCTGTCTCAGGTGGTAGGATTTAGAGTGAATTTTTCAATTGAATCTATAATTCTACTTTTAGGTAATAGGGAATGGGGAAATAAAGAAAAATCCATTCTATTAGCTATATTATTGCTTAGGAAACTTCTGTTTATTAACTGGACCACCCCCAAAGTACCTTCTGTTAAGGAAGCAAAAAATTTGCTAAAAAAATAGGTAATCTTAGCAGCCCATGACTATAGATTAGAAAACAAAAAAAACAATAATTTCCTAAAAATGTGAAAGACTTCATTGTCTATCAAGACACAAGCTTTATAAGCTATATACAGAATATAGAATTAGTAATGTCAAATTGCAAGAGGTGGGGCCAGAGAGGGAATTTTTTTTTATTTATTTTTTTTAAACTTTATTTATAATCCAGATCCATCACAATATGGAAATCACAGTATGCAATACATCAGAATTTACATTTGTAAGATACAGAGAGGGAATTCGACAACCCTCTTCCCCCACAATCTGAGGGAGAGAGCCTTCCCCAAGTAAGATATCTCCACACTGAGATGTTAATCTGGTTCTTTTCCATTTTTTATAAAACATCAAATAACTAATACAAACCATAAAACAGTAAATGTATGGCCTAAACAATCCTATCAAATCAAATCGGATCCTTCCACTCCAGGGGGGGGGGAATAGGGATAGGGTTTAGGGAAGGGGGGGGACTGAGCTCCCTGGCACTTTTATCAAAGGGAATTATAGGCTACTACGAAACTAGGCGTATGTGGTCAGGTTGGTGGAGGGGGGGGGGGCGACAGAGAAAGACACAATTTCCCTCTCAAATTTTCCTCCATGATAAACGTTGAATTGCGAAAGGGATAAAGTATTCTATGTCTTACTTGTGGAGAGATGTACAGTAAATATGGTTCCCATTTGTGAATATAGGATTTTATTCTTTTATCAAGATCTCCCTGTACGTCCGCCTGCTCCACCAAAGCCTGAGTGTGTATCGCCCCCAACAGTTTCTTGAAGGGCGTGGCCCTATCCTTTACCCAATACTGCATGATTAGTCGCCTAGAGAGCAGAATCACAGAGTTCAGAAATTTCTGATGTTGAGATGTAATCCCCAGATCTGTCAGGAAAATAATGATGGAGGGAGTTAAAGCTATCTCTTGCTGGAGTACCCTCTGGAGCCAAAACCTAATTTTGCCCCACAGTCTTTTTAGTTTGAGGCAGTCCCATATCAAGTGTATGAGATCAGGTGATGCAAGGGAGCACTTGTTACACTTGTCTACTGCCTGAGGGACCCACCTGAGTCTTAGTTTAGGGAGGATATATGCCTGATGTATTAATTTAGTGTGTGCCTCTCTAGAATAAGCTGAAAGGGTAGCTGCCCTTACTCTCTGAAAGCTATCTTCGATCTCTTGGGAAATTTATTTTTATTTTTTTATTTCTTTTATTTTTTTTTTCCCTTTTCTTCCTCCCCCAAATTAACATTCACGGTTTTGTCTTAAAGAAAAAGTATAGTTTAAAACAACTTCTGCTACTTAGATCATAATATTTTTGCAGTGTACTTCCTTTGTTTGTTTGTTTTTATGTTGTAATACTTTTTTCTTTCTTATATCAATAAACATTAAAAAAAAAAAAAAAAAATTAGATTTTTAAGCGTACCTACAAATAAGAAACTATTGTGGAGAAATATTGGGCACTATAGATTTGATTGTTCAATGGTAAAATTGATCCATTGTTCCAGAAGTTTAAACAAAAACAATACTCCATTACATATCTATATAATCTATGTACAAGTGAGAAGTGAGAGCACTATGAAGGTAGTTTTACTTAAATGGAACTTATTAAAAGAAGTTGAAGGGGAAGTGAATTGATAAAATAATCAATTAAGAAGGTAGAAACAATATCACTATCTAGTAATTATATAGAACAGCAATTTAAAATGATACATGAAATCTATTAACACCTTTTGATATTAGCCAGGTGGAGTGTGGATGTAAACGAGATTAAATGTAAAAGATGTTCATTCCCTAGGGCCAATATTATGTCCTATAGCCAGAAATTTTTGGCAAAAATAGAATACTGGGGCTCTCGTATTTTAGGAAGAAGGATCAAATTTACCAATAAAAAAAAAAATTTTTTTAGTGACCGGGCGGAGGAAGGGAATGACTTTTGGTTTCTGAATATGATCATTCTTATTAGTAGGAAGTTGATTCTGAAGGAATGGAAATCTGTGAAGGAGGTTAAATTAAACATTTAATTAATGAAGTAAAAACACAACTACAGATTGAACAAGTACACTCACAGTTTAAGACAGAAAAATATATTAAAATTTTCTTTCAAAATGGGAAAAATGTATTAAAACTTTAGATACAGAGTTGCAAATACAACTGTTAAAACCATTTATACAAACAGAATATTTTCTGACAGAGAAATTAAGGGGCAATTGGCAACATATATAAAGGGAGGGAGGGGAGAAAATATTTTTTTTCTCTCTCTTCTGCCTCTTAATTAGATTATGCATAAATAATATTACAAATAATTAAACGTGCACATAGAATGGTGCTGATTAGGAGAGTCAAGGGAAATAGGGAAGGATAGGAATGGAGTGTTAAGGAAAGGAGGGAAAAGATGCAATTATTATGGACATAATGATCACTATTGTGAACAATATTTTGTTTGTTATTTGAATTAGTGATATTTGCAAAATACGCTGTACACTCTGAATGGAAATGTCCTAAAGTAAAAATGTATGTATTGTTTATAATATGCATCAATAAAAAGATAAGACAAAAAATAAAACCATATATCAATGGAGGGTAGGAGACAACTCGGTATCTGTATTTGGGAGCGCACTGTGCACTGATGCCGTGAGGCTTGAGGGGGTGGAGATCACGGACCTCCGTTATGGCCCAATGGAGAGTGGGTGAACGATAGTGTAATCGGCTGTCTTGCTATGCGGCCCAGGACAAGTCTGCCAACTAATCCAAAATGATAGACATATTCTCCAAGGTTAGGCGCACTGCAGAAACCAGCTGTAGACTTTCGGAATAGATCAAATCCAACTTTATTAGAAAGCACAACGTAAAAACATAGATGGGCTCACCAGCCCTAAGAGAGCTCACAGGTAAAAACACAGGTGTGTCAAGTAACAATGCAGACGCGTTTTGTGAGCATGCTCACTTGTTCTATGCAGTGAAAAAGTGAGCATGCTCACGAAACGCGTCTGCGTTGTTACCTGACACACCTGTGTTTTTACCTGTGAGCTCTCTTAGGGCTGTTGAGCCCATCTATGTTTTTACGTTGTGCTTTCTAATAAAGTTGGATTTGATCTATTCCGAAAGTCTACAGCTGGTTTCTGCAGTGCGCCTAACCTTGGAGACTATGTCTATCAATGGAGGGTATTATTGTAATACGCAGCCAGAATGTGTGGGTGAAGTCCA